>NW_026898173.1:0-44990 GCF_033153095.1 Gastrolobium bilobum
GTTATTGAATTTTATGGTTGAAAATTACATGTTCAATTTGGCATGGAAGAACATGAAATATTTCATAATATATTAAATGATCTTGCATTTACCATTGAAAATTATGGATTAATATCAATGGAACAAAGATGAATAATTTTGTAGGGATTGCTTGCTAAATTCTCTAAATATTCATCTCGCTATGACTTGTAGTGAATATAAGATGATGAAAAAAGATATGAAATCACTTGAATGCTTAGTTCCAAAACAAGATGGGCTCTCCAAAGCTCTCATAGCAGAGAAGTTCTTTGAATTCAAATTTAATACGAATTCAGTTAATTAAACTTGAGAACATAAGGAACAAGTTAAAAGATGATAAATCTGATATGTCTGATAATTTTTTTGTCGATCTTGCATTGAGTAAACTATCTGCTGAATAGAGTTCTTTCAAGACTGAAAGAACAAAGTGAACTGGATAAATTAAAGGGGTTTATTTATATTTAGGATCAAAACTATTCTAGGAAGAGTTTGGAACAAATAAGACAAATAAAGTTAATTGCCTACTTAGTTTCACATTCCAATAAACCTCAGAAGAAGTCCAAGTCACCAAAAGGTGAATCTTCTTCATAGTTAGAGGCCAAAAAGACTATCTTCAAAAGAAGAAGAAGGACAAGAGCCATAACTGTGGAAAGTGATATCACTGGGCAGTAGAGTGTAAGCTACCAAATAAGTTAAAAAAAAAAAACAACACACCACAAAATGAGGCTAATATGTTAACTAATGAACCTGAGCCTCAAGCTCTCATTGGAATGATGAAGAATGGAAAGGCCAGTGTCTCTTTTGAGTGGTGGTTGGAGAACGGTGCTACCTGTCATACTACAAGTGATAGAAATTTACTCACTAAGGTCGTAGAAGTGAAAGACACAGTGAAAATTGCAGTGGTAATGAGACAGATGTGACTCATGTTGGAATTGCAAATTTGGTGCTTTCTTCAAGTAAATTACTAACTCTAAAACAAGTTAGAGTAGTACTTTTACTTAAAAGGAAATTGGTATCTTTTCTTGATAAAGCTTGTATGCCTTTCTTAATTATGAATGATAGAGTAATTTTAGTTGTTAACTCTTGATATTTTGGTTGTGCATTCATGATTAATGGTATGTATAGATTGAGTTTAAAAACTGTGAGCATAAACCATGTGAGTTCAACTTTGATTGATCCAAAGTTGTTACATAATAGACTTGGACATGTGAACTACAGGAAAATGTAATATCTAGCTAAAACTCTTGATACTCCATTAAATGCTTCTATTCGATTTGACAAATGTGAAGTATGTGCATAAACTAAGATCACTAGAAAACCTTTTAAGTCAGTTTCTAAAAGCACATAACTTTTTTTTTTTGATCTGATACATTCTGACCTTTGTGACCTTAGAAATTATATTACTAGAGGTGGTCAAAAGTACTTAATAACATTCATAGACGATTTTTCTAGATATTGTCATGTCTATTTGTTGAAATCGAATGATGAAGTTTTTGAAAGGTTCTAGATTTTTAAGTCAAGAGGAGAAAATCAGCTCAACTTGAAAATTAAGAGGTTTAGGAGTGATAGAGGAGGAGAGTACACAATGATAGGTTCAAGGAATTTTTCACTTCGGAGGGCATAATACTTGAAACCACTGCTCCTTACTCACCCCAATCAAATGGTGTTGCTGAGCGTAAGAATAGAACATTAACTGAAATGTTAAACTCTATGTTACTTACAGCTGGCATGCCTTCCTCCTATTGGGGAGAAGCAGTTCTAACTGCCAATCACATCCTGAACAGGTTGTCGCACTCTAAGTTGTCTATGACTCCTTATGAGATATGGCATAAGCGCTCTTGTAGATATGATACTCTTAAGACTTAGGGATGTATTGCTTATGTAAGAATACAAGATCCTAACAGACCTAAGGTGGGACCTAGAACCATTACTTGCGTATAACTAGGAAGTGCAGAAGATAGTGCTGCAAATAGATTTTTGGATCTATCTACAACTATGGTGATAGAATCCAGAGATGCAGAATTATTTGAGAATAAGTTTATCAAAGATCATGGCTTGAGTGTTTCTGGATCTACAGATATGATTTTAGAATCTCCTATAGAATCTGAAGCAAGCCCTTCTGACACTTACCCCACACAACTGGTTGTTGAATCAATTTCAGTTAGAGTATCTACAAGAGAGAGAGTTCCCAAAGACTTTGGCGAGGACTTTGTCACTTACCATCTAGAGGATGATCCATTCTCCTATCAAGAAGCGATGAGATCTAGGGAATCTCTACTGTGGGCAGAAGCCATAGATGATGAAATGAGCTCTCTGTTTGCAGAATTTTACTTGACAGCTAGTCAATTTGCCAAAAAGGCTAAGGCTATAGGTTGTAAGTTGGTACTGAAAAAAAAAACTGAATAGTGATGGATCGATAGCTAGATATAAAGCACATTTAGTAGCTAAATGCTATAGACAATAAAGTGAAGTAGACTATTTTGATGTCGACTCACCTGTGTACCATCTATCGACTATAAGAATTATTCTTGCTTTGACATTTATTGAACACTATGTAGTGCATCAAATAGATGTAAAGACAACTAGTGAATGACATGTTAATTCTTGGTTTTGATCATTCTGTAGTGAATGACATGAAAGCTAATTTAGATAAAGAATTTAATGTGAAAGATCTTGGTATTGCTAATACCATTCTTGGTATGAAAGTAAGCTTTGATAAGCAAGTTATCTCCCTTAGCCAGACTCATTATATTGAGCAGCTACTTTCTACCTGGGGATACAGTGAGTGCAAACTGAGTGAGACACAATGTGATTATAATAAAAGATTGAGTCCTCATGAAGGGACCAGTGTAGATCAGTTAAAGTATTTAAGACTGATTGGTAGTCTCATATATGCTGCAAGTTGCACTAGACCTGACATAGCCTTTACAATTGGCATGCTAAGTCATTTCACTAGTAATCCTAGTAAAGAGCATTGGGATGCCCTCGATAGGCTGATGTAATATCTTAAAGGTACTAAAGATTATGCTCTACACTACTTTGGTTATCCTTCAATTGTAGATAGATATTCTGATACGTCATGGTGTTCAGAAATCAGAAATAGTAAGTTCACCAGTGGATATATATTCACTTTTGGTGGAGCTACTATTGCTTGGAAATCCAAAAGATAGACTTTTATTACATTGTCGTCTATGGAATCAGAACTTTTTGCTTTAGCCTTAGCCAGAGAAGAGGCAAAGTGGATGAAGAATCTGATTATGGATATTCCTTTGACTCGGCTAAAGATTAATTCTTTAAGCCTGTTTTGTGATAATCAAGCAGCTGTCCAAGTTGTTAAAAATTGCTCTCTTTAATTCAAAGAGAAGACATATAAGATTGAGACATGCGTTGTTGAATTATCTGAGAAAATAAGAAGTAATCACCTTGATCAATGTGAGATCGAAGGATAACTTGGCTAATTCTCTCACAAAAGATATGCCTAAAGATCGATTATTCAAAACAGTGGGGGAAATGAGTTTAAAGACTATATAGATAAGTCTTAATTACCATTTACTTACCTTTTAATTGTATGTTTTGAATTATCGAATCTTTCTTTTGTTGGCCAAAATGATAAGCACTGTTTATATGTTTCATCGATGTTCATAGTGGCTGATTAATTTGAAAAGGGTAAGTTGTCTCATTCCAAACTTGATGAAGATAACTTAAACCTGATTCAAAGGTTCTACTTGGGAAACTTGTGTCATTCCAAACTTGATGATACAATTCAACCTGGTTGGACCACCCTTTTGGTTAAATGATCTCATTCCAAACTTGATGCTAGATTATTTGACTTTGAGGAATCAGTAATTGTGACATTCCAAATTGAAACATTGAAATAGTTGTTTGCATAAGAAGCCTATGGGTCATGTTCTTAATTGGAACTTGACATCACATGACTAGGTTATTGTAAGTAACTTGACTATTGGTTTTGTTCATTGAAACTAAACAATAGTTATTCTCTTACAAATAAACTTAAGTTGATGGCTCTTTGCAAAACAAATTGTTTAGGCCTTGTTCATAATTTATGAAACTTGCTTGATGCTTATGAACATAATATTGCGATGCTTTATGACATTAATATATGTTCTTCTTTGCCTGATGATATGATGTTAAGTTCTTTTAGTAGAACTAGACATCTTTGGTAGAATATTCAACCGATTGAATTCATAATAATATGAAATTCATACTTGATATTCTACAGAGGATGGCAGAGATGGAGGAGAGCTTGATGAGATGGATCTTGACTAAGATCACTTCCTTGTTGAATGAATATATCATTTAGAGTATGTGGGGACTTGATAATTCACCTGCTATTGCCCATTTTGATGGTGTCCATTTATTTGAGACTTACATTTTGTTATCTTTAATTTATGAACATTGTTGATTGTGAACTGATTTTGAGACTTATTTTGGATATTGGGATTTGGATGAGTTTAGATTGAATCTAAAACTCTAAATATTTACTTTGGTATGTTGGTCTCAGAACAGATTCATGATAATGATGATTTATTTATTTAGATTGAAAATGACTATTGAGTTTAATGTTTACAGTTAAAACTCTTTGATTGATCCGAGTTAGTTGTCTTGGACTGGATATGAATGATTCATATTTGTTTGAACATTACATTGATCATTCTATTGGATTGTGCTATATGGTGAACATAGGAGGAGATTGTTGGGTATATTAATAATATAATCCAATAGTATGTTCACATATAAGCCCAATAAGTGAAAGCATGGTTATTTGGGTCCATATGGGCTGGAGCCCAATAGCTTGCATTATATCTAGGGTTTCCTAAGCTGGAGGTAACACTGTTGAGCATCCCAAACTTTGATGTCTCAAGGTGTAATACTTTAAGCACCTCTGAACCCTTCCCTCTCAAACTCTTAACCTCCAACATAATATCCTATCTCTTCTTTCTTACCTCCCCTAAATGACTTGAAAGTTTTGGGTTATCACACTTCATCGAACTTTCTGCCTACGCTGGTTGTTGTTTGGTTTCAATTTTTTATTTTTATTTTTGATAGATGATATATAATATTACTAAATACCCTTATATAAAGGTGTAAGAGATATGATATTATATATACATTTTTTCATGTCTATTTTACTTACTTCTTCACAATATTATTAGATCAGAGTCTCAACTAACATTTATTATTTTTCTTTTCTCTTGAGATTATGATCTAACGATAATATAAATAAATAAGAAGAGTATGCATAAAAAAAAGTAGGCACAATATCTTGTCCCCAAATGTAAATATAGTATATTTTATTTTATTTCCCAAGATGTGGATTTTTGCAGTGGGCACTGAGCATAAATATAGACATGGACTCACCAAAAATTTACAAGTATAATTATCTAGATCTTCTAAGTTAATAACAAGCTATACCTACGCCCAATATAGTGTTCAATTTAACCTTAAATAATAGCATCTCGCTTTTATATACTAATATTAATGTGTTATTCAATTTATTATTCTAAAATAGATTAAAACTTGGGTATCTTCAAGCCGCATATGCGTTTCCGCTTGATTTTTTGCTAGTTTCTCTAAATTATGGCGTACTACTAATCCGAAATGATTTGCAATTGCCCCAATCAAGTAATGATTGGGGACAATGATGGCTATGGTGTAATGTTTGAATTGAAGACACAGCCGATTTCACATTTGAAGCTACAAAACGTCACTAATATATACATCTACGACTGAAAGGGGCACTCAAAAATATTGATGACGAAAAGTCGGCCATATTTGAAGGGTGGAGAGTGTAGACCCACCATGATAGGTCACACAGTCACACCAACATGATTTCAATGCATGAACCTTCATTATGATTTATGAGAGAGTAAAAATACAATCATACATGCGCAGTCAGAGTACACGCACGCACAGAATAGAATATTAGTCTAACAATCCATGTTTGAGATTGGGTTGGTGAATTTCTTGAAACAAAACTATAAAGCCATCCATGTGTTAGGTGTGAGATCTTATTCTGTGACCTCCCGTATTAAGAAATAGCAATTTAGGAAGCAATAGCAATTTAGGAATTAAACCAAAATCCCGTTTAAGAAATAATATGGTTCCTATAAATGAAATAACTAGAGAGTAGAGACTCCATCCTTCGTGTATCCCACCATGCTTTTATAAGTTTCTTTATATTTTAAATGAAAACGCATGTGAGACTTTTTCATGTAGAAAATCCAACTCCACTCAATTTGTCATTTTCCTATCTAAAGGATCCCACATATTGATATCTCAAGCTACCAAGGGAGTAGATAGAGATAAAGAGGAAGAAGAAGGTTGGAGCATTTTATAATTTTATAGTTCATTTCAAGCCAAAGATAACAACATCTCATACTTTTGAAATAATTATCATCAGAGTTTGTGATTACTCTTCTAGAAAGATGAAGATTTGGGCGTGTGGTTTATATATTCTTGAGTCAATATATATATTTACGATTTCATTTCGCTATCTATAAAAGGAGATGAAAGTAAAAAGCAGATATGAGAGAGCACATTGATCTCTTCGTTCTTTATTATTTTTGTGATGAAAAGATATTGGTGACCTATTGGTATAAATAGCAAGGGAGCGTCGTTCACCAGCACAAGTTATCAAGAGTCCCGCATGGTTTGGTTCGAATGCCTTATTTTTAAGTTCTAAACATCAATTGCACTTGCACCTTCCACTCCTCCAGGTTCATCATCCTTCTCTTTTCGTATTATTTTCTTTGCTTTCTTTTTTCTACTTTGTTTTACGTAATTCCGCTATAGCATCACGCCATCACCTATGTTCCATGCATGAAGCACTAATTAAAATATAGAGTTAAATTCTTTTTGGGTCCCTAATAAAAAATATTGTTTCCACTTTAATCTCTTACAAAAAAAAACTAGTCCCGAGGTTTCTAAGAAATTTAAAATAGACTCTTTAGTTGAAATCGTGATTTCTCACCAATTTAAAAAAGACTTCTCTCAAAAAGAGGATTCATTTTGAATTTCTTAAGGACCTTGAGATTTTTTTTTTTTTGTGTGTAAGGGAGTAAAAGTGAGAAAAATTAAATTCACACACACTAGTAACATAACACCAATCTTGACCAGGCTACTATAAAGCCAACCACACAACTCAGATTCCTTTGCTTGCTATAGGTCCTATGGCGCAGGGTAACGTGATTCCCTTATTATCCAATGATAAAGTTTGTCAAGGGTTCGTCCAGACTCCGAATGAGAATGCGCTTGGTTCTTATAATTCTTCGCAGAATCAATTTTTATATTTTTCATACCTTCATAATGACGATGACGACGAAATCAATGATGATGCACAGACCGCATATAAAAGGGTATTTGTTTTTACTTTTTTTGTTATCCAACTTATAATTGTAGCTTGATATTTTTTCTATATCATTCTTATTTAGTAATTCCTTCAACCACGTACATTCTTTTAATTCGAGCATTGAATTTCTCCACAAACCATTGTCGTAATATGCAAAAATTTATTTACCTTTTTTTTTTTTTTTTAATTCTGCTTCAGGTTGATGAGTTTGCATTTGTATTTTTCTTCCATTATAGGATGTGAAAGAGATTTCCAAGCTTCAATCACCACTCGGATTAAGACTCACAAGAGAGGGAAAAGGTGGAACTAATTAAAGCAATCCCATGCCAACTTTGATATGAATATGTCAAGATATACTAACATTTATCAATAATGAAAATTTATCCTTTAATTTGTAAGACTTGTACTATACATATACTAACATTTATCAATAATGAATATGACCGATTTCTTTTCTTTATAGTTCAATAGACATGATTAATTATGTTACTCCCATTAAGTAGTTAGAAAATCTCTTCCCAAAACTCACTTTGTTAATAATCATTTAGCCCTTTGTTTAATTATTAAATCATGTACATTTATCACTCAGACATTTCTCACACAAACTGCATATAAAAGAACATTTCTCAGACGTGATGCATGCGCAGACTTGTTGGCAAAGGAGGCTTTATCCAGAGCTGTAGATTGTCATGTTCTTCAGGAACCCCCTCGGTCTCATGTTACTCTTCTTCAAACTGACTGCAGAACTGGTACTCTGCGTAGGGGTATAGGATAGAGTAGTTTTATCTCTTTCCGTCTTTGGTTTTGTTTTTGTTTTTTTTTTCTGGGCTTTGCCCTTTCAGCCTACTAAAAAAAAGAAAAAGAAAATAACATACACTCTTTTACTGAAAGCATTCAATCATAAACCTTTGTAATATATGCATCAATTATTATTATTTTTTTTTTTAAAGTTCTGGATAAAGTCAGTTTGATGAGTATGCATTTGTGTTTTTCTTCTTTTCCAGGCCTAAAAGAGATTTCCAAGCTTCCACCACCCCTTGGGTTAAGACTCACAATGACTCAACCTGCAAATAAGAAGGTTGAGAAATTGAAGGCTGCTCACTTTCCAATAGATATGCTCATGATCGGGTTTTTCAAGGTACCTAATGCAATAGGTCAAAATGTGTTAAAAATTGTATTGCTAAAAATTGTAGTATAAAAATCTGTGACGTTGGTTACGGTGATATCAATAAAACATAAAATTGCAAGCAATCACAAAAAATTAAGATGTAATATGTAGGGCATAAAAGTTATAGAAAATCAAACCCGAGTCCAGTAGATCAATTTTGCCTCCTCAATAGTGTTTAAGGTTGGTGGACAAATGCCTCTCAAGATAGAACGGGTTACCTCTATTTCGATGGTGAGACTAAATAACACCGGCTAACACAACGAACGTTGATGAATCACACAAAATGAATGCAATTTTTTTTCTTCAAAAATCATTGTGACAGTTTTAGTATAAGAGAGAAATCAGAAAAGTCTTTGATTTTTTCTAATTTTCTTCCATATTTACAAACCATGATTGGTCACGATGAATGATGCTTATTGGCGGTGAAGAATCGTGTCTATTCGGCAATAAAAAGTCATGTCTGTTTACCCATGAAAAACCTTGTCTGTTCGATAATGAAAAGACATATCTCTTCACACCAAACTTCCTATTCATAATATTTGAATTCTATAACAATTCCAACAAAATGTTGAACGCTAAATGTGAATAGAAAGATCATTTTATATGAATATTATTGTTTCTGAAAAAATATAAATAAAATTCTTTACCCCGTTTTAAAGATTTTGTATCAAATTTCACTGATTTTAATTTCTTAGCTAATTAAGTTTTGTAATTTTTTCTTCATTCCAAGTTAGCCCATGGCATGTGATAACTATTCAACTTTATTTTCAAAATAAATTTGCAAAACTTAATTGGATACACAATTGGAAAATCCTAACCAGTATATATATATATATATAAGATAAGATCCATTGACACTGGTGTCAAATTTAAAGTTTGACCGCTCATCTGAAAGCCATTGAATCAAAAAAGATCAATGATATCACGTGCTTACAAATCAGAGTCGTTGATTTTTTTTGATCTAATGACTTTCAGATGAGATGTCAAACTTTAAATTTGATACCGGTATCAAAAGATCCTATATATATACACACTCTAGAAGGTCCGTGATACTGATGAATGTCAGACTGTATTATATAAAAAAAAAAAATTAAAATATTGCTATAGGACATTTTGTTAACTTGTACGGATTTTGTATATAATCTTAAAATAGGGCAGAATATTTTATTTTTTGCAAATTGGTAAAAATAATAATATTTATATAAAAGGCATTCATTTTAATTAAATTATAAGCTACAAATGTCATATGCAGATTGAGGCTAAATATCCAACAGACATGGTGGCCAAGTGTTACTATGCCAAACGAAAACTGGTTTGGGAGATATTGTGTGATGGTGTGAAGAAGAAGATTGAATTACAATGGCGGAATATATCAGCAATTAGAGCTATTATTGAGGAAGACTCCCCAGGAAGATTAGAAATCGAGGTATTTCTCTTCTATACATCTATATTTATTTAAGGGAATATATTTTTTTATGTTGTATAAGATAATTTATTTCATGAACACTTACAGAGTGGATGAGATCACTTTTTTTCTCTCTCTCTTTTCTTTAGTGGGTTTCATTTACTTTTTTGCGTGTTTTATAAGATAAAATTGTCTCATGTAAAATGAATTTTTTTTTTAAAGAAGATAGATGGGTAAAAGAGAAAAGGAAAAAAAAAATGTGTAAGCAAAATATGAGATTAATTTTAGGAAAATTATACTCTTTGTTACATGAGATTCATCTCTCATGTTACACTCAACCCACATAAAAAGATGTGTCTTTCTTTTTCTTTTTTTTTTCTTTTTTAAAAAATTAATGGACCCTACTTTATTTATCTCACAACATAAGATAACTTCTCTCGTATTACATGAGAGAAGTAAATCCCTTAATTTTAAGGGTGTTGTTTTTCTCCGGTTGTAGAAAAAAAAAACCCTTTCCAGCTGACACTTCGATTGTTTGCTTAATTTTCTATTTTTTTTAGTTAATGGGACCCACAAGATTTTGTTGTAGGAATAGTTTTTCGTGCAACATAAGAAGAATAATTTCCTAATTTTAAAAAATGAATTATAGATATGTTTTTTTTATATAAAAATTATGTAAATTTATTTAAAATTTTTACTCTTCAATTTTTGGGAATAACAAACTAACATCTTTTAGAATTTTAAGTATATATTAATATTATAGTTACCTTTACTAATTAATAAATACAAGATTAATTTATTTTATTTTTTAGTTACAAACGCAAAATCACCTAAATGGTCAGGATAATATAAACATCTAAGAGACGAATAAATCTTGGGTGAAGTGAATGTAGCCTGTAGGTACATCTTACTCAAAAAAAAATAAAAATTGGTACTTAAATAAAAATACAAACTGGATTCAAATGAGATAAAAAACCTTCCACTTTTAGTAAAAAAAGTTCCCAGTTGAATACTCCCGTTGCACCTGAGAAAATTTCCTAACTTCTAAGTATTAATCAAATGATTTTTAACTGTTAATTAAGAAAAAAAGTTATATTTATAAATTTTTTGTTTATAAAAAATATACTACGTATTAGCAGTAGTACAATTCAGCATACGATATACTACCTTTAGTACATATTGTAGTTTATAAGAGTTTAAAAAAAATTATAAATATAACTCTTGATGTTAACTAAATATAAAAAGAACGTAAACCAAATTCAAGTAATCTCCCATACCACTTGAGCTACTGGTTTTATAAGGAATTAGAAAGCATTTGTCTATCAAACTGGTATTTTTTTTAATTTTGGTAAAATTATGTAAATCAAAATAATATATTTTAAGGATACCCAAAAAAAATTAAAATTATAAAAAATTCAGGTGAATTTTAAAAAGTATATCAAAGGAAAAAAGTTTGAAATTATAAAGAAAATATGTATAATTAATTTTAAAAGCTTGAATCTAAAAAAAAAACTTAAATATGTATAATCCAAGCCCAAAGAAATAAGAGAATATGTTATGATATGCAATGTAATTATTCAATTTATTATTATTATCATTATTATTATTAAGTTATTACCGCCACACAGCTAGATACAGTGCCATTATTTTTTCGTGAGATTGAACCAATACCTGGAAAGCATACCAAGTGGACGGTATCTCATGACTTCACTCTCGGTCAAGCTTCTGAATACCGGTATGTATTTTTAATCATTTTTTCTCTTATTCTTTTTTATTTGGAATTAAAAATGTTATCACTTGCTCACATATCTATATGACTAACTTGACTTAGAATAAATTACTTTGCACAATTAATTTCATTCTGTTTATATAATATCATTTCTCTCTCTCTCTCTCTTTTTATCTTTCTCTTTTCGTTAGTGACAAATGTTTCTAATTAGGCGTCACTATATTCAATTTCCTCCTGGAGTTCTTGGCCAACACTACGCGAAGCTCTTGCAATGTGATAATCGATTAATGGAATTGAGCCAGAAACCTTTTCCTACTTCACGCTATGCTTATTTTGATTCACATTTAAATCAGGGGACACCACACTTTTCTTTTGGTCATGATCTATGTGTACATGGGTCAAAAATCATCTCAGCTGCTGAACAACAACCTATTATGATTTCACCTAAGAAAGTTCAGAGTACAACGCCATTGTCTCTCACTGACATTGACCATTCAGTTTCTGGTAACAATCTTTCGTATTCTTTCCCTTGTTAGTGCTCTTCCCAACAAAAGGTTAAGATAAATCATCGTGATATTAATCTTCCTTTTTTATTGTTTGTGTCCAATGATTTGATCACAGGCATTTTCTCTCCTAATTCCAATGAGTTAATCAACAATCAAATGCTTCAGAATCCATTCACTACCATTAGCAACCCAATCTTAGGTGACAATCAACAATGTCATTTGTTGCCGTTGAACAATTCACCAATATTCAACAATCAGATACTTCAAAATTCAAAGTTGGCCACCTCAGCTAGTGAATTACAACATGTTCAACAAATTGAGATATTTGGCAATCCAATGCCATTGTTTGTTGTTCCCATTAACCACCCAACTTCAGCTAACAATCAACTATTTGATAACATGGTGCCAATGTCCCTTACTGCCATTAACAATACAACTTTATCAACTTCAGGTAACAATAATTTCCCTTCTTTGACAATATTATGTTTTCATCTTGGTACTTTTAGTCATAGTGGAAAGAAAACATTGTGATACTTATCATTCTTCATTCTGTTCCTTGTCTGACATGATTTGATCATATAGGCATTTGTGCTCCCGCAAATGAGGCAATCAACAATCAAATTCTTCAATATCCAATGCAAACATCATGGAATACTTTACCTCTAGAAAAACAACAAAATTGACGTGGGAATTGTGAACTACCCAGTCACCTTAATAACATGTTATCATATCCCAGAAATTGCATTCGAAAGTCAATAAGTGCATATATTGCTGATACATCAATGAATCAGTTTGTACTTACAATACCACTCCCAAATGTCCTCAAATTCGTGCAAAGCATACGAGTTATTTAGTTACTTTTTTCTCTCTCTTTTTGTTTTATTGGATTTTTCCACTGTTTAATTCATTATCCAACTTAATCTGATTCTAGTACTGTTCAATCCATATAGAGGTGATTTTTCCAAGATTATTTTCTTTATTCCCTTGATAATTACTTCTTACTCTCGTTTTATATTAAGCTGATTAGTAATTTTATTATTAGACTTTTTTTTTGGTTACACTATGTTAATTTCATTATGAATTAATTATTTATTTGAAGAATAATTATTTTTTATCTAATTTGATCTAATCTGGTAGAGAATTTTTGAATCCATATTAGAGGCGGCTCTTCCTATACCATTTTCTTTATTTCAAGGACACAAACTTAAAATTTACAAATTTCTTCTCATTTAAATCAATAATTATTAATAGAGTGGTTTTTTCTATAATCAGTACCAAATTGTGAGCTAAATTTATTTATACATAATTTTTTTGGTAAATCTATTGTTTTTTTATTTGAAAAATAAAAGGTTCAAACAAAAATCAACCAATCTCTTTTTTAAAAAATAAAATAAAAAAATATTAGAATACCAAGCATAATAAGCAATGAGAGGAAACAGAGCATCATAAACTTACAATTAGAACCAATATTAGAAAGCCACATGAACAAGAATTATCAGAAGTAAGTAACTCCATAGGGTCCATCGTCCATTAACTGAATCGGTTAGGAGGGACAAATATGATGCTATGCAAGACACTACGCGGACACAATAAAGTGATTTCTGCACAATAGGCGTAACCTCTGCGAACAAATGTTTAGTATTACTGTCACATTGAGTATTGCTGCGATATTAGTATTATAATTATGTATTTCACGGAGTAAATAATTAACAGAATAATATTTTTGTAATTAATGTAAATAAGTTATCTGTATTTACTTTCAAAATGACATTATTTTGGGATTGAAAAATTAAATAATTATAATTATAAAGACTATAATAATCCTGAAATAAATTAAAATTACAAAAATATCGTGACTTCCGCCCTAAAACGAGATCGTATTAGCTCTACTGTAAAAAAAGTGAACCCATAATTATAATATTAAAATTATTTATTATTTTTTTCACTTTCTTCGTAAACTTATTAGCTGATGTGTCACACTTTTACTGATACGATGTAAATACAATAAGAGTATTAAAGCCAGAAGTTTCAAAGTCAACAATATTCTCATTTGTCCTCCATTCTCGAACCCTGAATGAAAGTATTAAAGCCAATCAGTTTGGGGAAGTGTCAAATAATTATATAATAAAATCAAATCAAATATCCAGCACAAATTCAAAAATAATAACATACATGCCATAAAATTTTCTCAACACGAAAGATTATTCGAACAGTTGACTTTAGTGTATATAAAATAAAATTAATAACCGCGAGAAGTGCGCCCATGAAAATGGAGCAACTAATGCGCTCTTTCCTTTGCTAGATGTATATCTATTATTGTAGAGGTGTGGACCAGCATGCAAAGCACTATGTTTGGCCATAATCTATTAGAGTTTTTATGTGCAAGACCTTGTTTAGCCCTAACCTTCGAAATCTTATAATTTGCCGAGGTCAAATTTTTTCCTTCATCAAAATTTTTATTATTTAAAAAACAAAAAATTATATAAATTTAAATATTTATAAATAAAATAAAATAAAAACATAATATAAGTAAAAATTATTATGAATTTGATTGAGAATATGAGAGAAAATAAATTATGAAAGAAAGTAAAATGAAGTGTAGAAAGAAGATCAAAACAAGAATAAGATAAGAACAAGTATGAGCTCTTGAAGGTCAAAAAATGTTATTATATTCTAAATTCACCAAGTATCACTTTTTTTATCTAAGATACGTTTTTATATAGGACTCTAAAGATAATTAGGGGGAATAATTACAATTCAACACACCATCAGTTTGATGGTTGTATAATACATCAAATGTCATGAAAAACAAAGAGTCACGTGTTATGAACCATATAAATTTCATCCATAATATTTTGTAATACTTCCCCTTGAATGTATTTTACAATTCATAACACCGTTAGTGTCACTACTAGAAAATGCATTTTTTTCGACGGAAAAATTCTGTCGAAAATGACATTTTCGACGGAAAAGAAGCCGTCGAAGAAGTCTTCGTAGGTAACAAATTTTTCGACGGAATTAGAGATTCCGTCGAAAAAATTCGACGGAAATTATTTCCGTCGAATTTCTGTTGAATTTTTTTGACGGAATAATTTCTGTGGAAAATTTCGACGGGAAATAAATTCTGTCGAAATTTTTCGACGGAATTTGAATGAAATTCCGTCGAAAAATCTTTTAATGATTTTCGACGGAACATAAATTCTGTCGAAATTTTTCGACGGAAATTGAATGAAATTCCGTCGAAAAATCTTTTAATGATTTTCGACGGAAAATAAATTCCGTCGAAAATTTTCGACGGAAAATGAATGAAATTCCGTCGAAAAATCTTTTAATAATTTTTGACGAAAAACAAATTCCGTCGAAAATTTTCGACAAAAAATTCATAAAATTCCGTTGAATATTTTTTTCTCTACAAAATTAATATCAATTTATCTTTCACACCTGATAAACAAATATAATTAAAGTAACATACCACAATTATATGATTTTAATATAATTATGTGTACAAAAATCCCTGTCATATACTAATCAAAACAGACATATATATATAAATGTCCAAGACATATACTAATCAATAGGGACATACATATACAAAAGTCCCTATCATATACTAATCAAAAGAGTATCTAAAAATGTCCAAGACATATGCTAATCAAAATGGACATACATATACAAAAGTCCCCTGTCATATACAAATCAAAAGAGTCCTATATATATAAATGTCCAAGACATATACTAATCAATAGGGACATACATATACAAAAGTCCGTATCATATATTAATCAAAAGAGTATTATATCTAAAAATGTCCAAGACATATGCTAATCAAAAGGGACATACATATACAAAAGTCCCCTGTCATATACAAATCAAAAGAGTCCTATATGTATAAATGTCCAAGACATATACAAATCAAACAGGGACATACATATACAAAAGTCTCTGTCATATACTAATCAAAATAGTCTATGGACAATAGTCCCGGTCATATACATCCAACAAAGATACAAAAGTCATGCTGGTGGATGACCTGCATGATCGTGGTCATCACCTAGGTCCTGATACGGAATTGTTTTGAAATTGTTTTCGACGGAATTCCATTTTCGTGGAAAATCTTCGACGGAATCAGTTTTTCGTCGAAAAATTCATAAAATTAATTTCTTTTTTCATTCATTTTTTTGAAATTTTTTTCGACGGAATTCCATTTCCGTGGAAAATCTTTGACGGAATCAGTTTTCCGTCGAAAAATTCATAAAATTAATTTATTTTTTCATTTATTTTTTTGAAATTGTTTTCGACGGAATTCCATTTCCGTAAAAATCTTCGACGGAATTCCATTTCCGTGGAAAATCTTCGACGGAATCATTTTTCCGACGAATAATTCATTAAATTAATTTATTTTTTCATTTATTTTTTTGAAAGTGTTTTCGACGGAATTCCATTTCCGTGGAAAATCTTCGACGGAATCAGTTTTCCGTCGAAGATTTCATAAAATTAATTTCTTTTTTGTTTTATTTTTTTGAAATTGTTTTCGACGGAATTCCTTTTCCGTGGAAAATCTTCGACGGAATAGAGATTCCGTCGAAAAATTCATAAAATTAATTTCCTTTTGATTTATTGTTTTGAAATTGTTTTCGACGGAAATACTTTTTCGTAGAAAATCTTCGACAGAATCAATTTTTCGTCGAAGATTTCATAAAATTAATTTCTTTTTTCATTTATTTTTTTGAAATTGTTTTGGACGAAATTCCATTTCGATTGAAAATCTTCGTCAGAATAAGTTTTCCTTCGAAAATTCATAAAATTAATTTCTTTTTGATTTATTGCTTTGAAATTGTTTTCAACGGAATTCCTTTTTCGTGGAAAATTTTTGACAGAATCAGTTTTCCGTCGAAAAATTCTTAAAATTAATTTCTTTTTGATTTATTGTTTTGAAATTGTTTTCGACGAAATTCCATTTTCGTGGAAAATCTTCGACGGAATCAGTTTTCCGTCAAAAAATTCATAAAATTAATTTCTTTTTTCATTTCTTTTTTTGAAATTGTTTTCGACGGAAATAATTTTCCGTAGAAAATCTTCGACATAAACAGTTTTCCGTCGAAGATTCCATAAAATTAATTTCTTTTTTAATTTATTTTATTGAAATTATTTTCAACGGAATTCCATTTCAGTGGAAAATCTTCGACGGAATCATTTTTCCGTCGAAAAATTCATAAAATTAATTTATTTTTTCATTTATTTTTTTGAAATTGTTTTCGACGGAATTCCATTTTCGTGGAAAATCTTCGACGGAATCAGTTTTCCGTCGAAGATTTCATAAAATTAATTTCTTTTTTGTTTTATTTTTTTGAAATTGTTTTCGACGAAATTCCTTTTCCGTGGAAAATCTTCGACGGAATAGAGATTCCGTCGAAAAATTCATAAAATTAATTTCTTTTTGATTTATTGTTTTCGACGGAAATACTTTTTTGTAGAAAATCTTCGACAGAATTAGTTTTCCGTCGAAGATTTCATAAAATTAATTTCTTTTTTCATTTATTTTTTAAAATTGTTTTCGACGGAATTCCATTTCCATGGAAAATCTTCGTCGGAATAAGTTTTCCTTCGAAAAATTCATAAAATTAATTTCTTTTTGATCTATTGCTTTGAAATTGTTTTCGACGAGATTCCTTTTTCGTGGAAAATTTTCGACGGAATCAGTTTTCCGTCGAAAAATTCATAAAATTAATTTCTTTTTGATTTATTGTTTTGAAATTGTTTTCGACGGAATTTCTTTTCCGTGGAAAATCTTCGACGGAATAAGTTTTCCGTCGAAAAATTCATAAAATTAATTTCTTTTTGATTTATTGTTTTGAAATTGTTTTGGACGGAATTCCATTTCGATGGAAAATCTTCGTCATAATAAGTTTTCCTTCGAAAAATTCATAAAATTAATTTATTTTTGATTTATTGCTTTGAAATTGTTTTCAACGGAATTCCTTTTTCGTGGAAAATTTTGGACGGAATCAGTTTTCCGTCGAAAAATTCTTAAAATTAATTTTTTTTTGATTTATTGTTTTGAAATTGTTTTCGACGGAATTCCTTTTCCGTGGAAAATCTTCAACGGAATTAATTTTTCGTCGAAAAATTCATAAAATTAATTTCTTTTTGATTTATTGTTTTGAAATTGTTTTCAACGGAATTCCTTTTTCGTGGAAAATCTTCGAAGGAATAGAGATTCCGTCGAAAAATTCATAAAATTAATTTCTTTTTGATTTATTGTTTTCGACGGAAATACTTTTTTGTAGAAAATCTTCGACAGAATCAGTTTTCCGTCGAAGATTTCATAAAATTAATTTCTTTTTTCATTTATTTTTTGAAATTATTTTCGACGGAATTCCATTTCCATGGAAAATCTTCGTCGGAATAAGTTTTCCTTCGAAAAATTCATAAAATTAATTTCTTTTTGATTTATTGCTTTGAAATTGTTTTCGACGGAATCAGTTTTCCGTCGAAAAATTCATAAAATTAATTTCTTTTTGATTTATTGTTTTGAAATTGTTTTCGACGGAATTCCTTTTCCGTGGAAAATCTTCGACGGAATAAGTTTTCCGTCGAAAAATTCATAAAATTAATTTCTTTTTGATTTATTGTTTTGAAATTGTTTTCGACGAAATTCCATTTCCGTGGAAAATCTTCGACGGAATCAGTTTTCCGTTGAAGATTCCATAAAATTAATTTCTTTTTTCATTTATTTTTTTGAAATTGTTTTCGACGGAAATAATTTTCCGTAGAAAACCTTCGACGGAATCGGTTTTCCGTTGAAGATTCCATAAAATTAATTTCTTTTTTCATTTATTTTTTTGAAATTGTTTTCGACGGAATTCCATTTCCGTGGAAAATCTTCGACAGAATCAGTTTTTCGTCGTAAATCTTCGACGTAATCCGTTTTCGGTCGAAGATTTCATAAAATGAATTTCTTTTTAGATTTATTTTTTTGAAATTGTTTTCGACGGAATTATTTTTCCGTGGAAAATCTTCGACGGAATCAGATTTCCGTGGAAAATCTTCGACGAAAAATAATTTCCGTCAAAAATTATCGACAGAATACATTTTCCGTTGAATTTTCCGTCTTTAATTTGGACGGAATATTTTCCATCGAAAATTTCCATCGAAAATCTTGACTTTTCTAGTAGTGATAGTTATGAAATACATCTAAGGTTATAAAAACAAAATGTCACATGTTACGAACCATGTGAAAAGTCATTTATAATATTTTACAACACTCTTCCTTAGATGTATTCTACAATTCAACACACCATTAGTGTGATGGTTATAGAATACATCAAAGGTCATGAAAAACAAGGAGTATATGTTATGAACCTTATAAAGGTCATCCATAATATTTTACAACAAAAATAATTTTTTTAGTAGTGATATTTTTCAAGAGATAATTTTATCTGCGCATCAAGAAAAATGAAATTTTTGGTTGACATTTAAGCATGTTATATATTCAAATTTGTATTGAAACATATTGTATACAATGCAATTTAGAAATTTTTTGGATAATAATAACTAAACTTTTTTTTTGTAACGGTAGTAGTTGAAGAAAATCAATGGTTTTACTTTCAAATATACAACATACTAAGAGCAATTATTCAATACTGGTATTAAAATTATTTTTTCATCGTTACTTTTAGTTTTCCACTAAAGTTGTTATATTATGTCATGACTCTTGGTGAAAAAATCATTATTTGATGACATCCTTTAATAATGAATTTTGTAAAGGTAGTAACTAAATTTTCACCTATATATTGAAATTTTGTTTACATTTTGACTTATATATTTGTGTACAAAAATTATTTTATTAAAAAAAATTAAATTATAAAATTATAATTTTGGATGGATGACGGGCTGACCCAAATTCACATAGCTTTTAGACCATGTGAGACCTTTATTATTAGGTTCATTTCACCTTTCGGAATTTTTGACTCTAACCTACACGATCTAGGGTATAATAGGACGGTGGCCATTTTCACATCTCTATCTATTACAAATGTTATTAAAGGAAAAAAACTTGACAGACTATATTTGTGACATACAGCAGAAAAAAGTCCGGTGGGTTTGTACACTCTACGTCTCAGCCTCTCAGGTAATGCGAATTCTAGTTTATTCATTTTTATCTTTTTGAGTGTTAGATCTTTACGTTCTTGAAAGGAGAAAAGTAAAAGGACAGGAGCCATGGTATTTGTATTGAGTTGAGAAATATTTTATGTGTGTCACTTTCTGAAATCGTTGGGAACCGGGGGCCGGGGATGGTCTTTGCTGTCAGCCGCAAGTTGGGAGGAGAGGTTCACGACGGAAGTTCCAACGAGTGTCCCCATGGAATAAATATGTAGCCCAATGCACCGCCAGAGATGGGGGAGGGAGAGGAGAGAGATCAAGAGAGAAAGTAAGGAGAGAGGAGAAAGAAGAGAGAGAGAGAGAGAGTAGGATAACGGTCTGAGCAAAGAGAGGATATAGTTAGATAACGGTTTGAGCAAAGAGAGGATATAGTAAGATAACGGTCTGAGCAAAGAGAGGATATAGTTATTATTTTTTTATTATCACATCTCACACCGAATTAGATACAGCAAGCAGAATCTATTCTAAATTCCCTTATATTTTGTGATAACAACAAATTAATATATCTAATAAAAATTTGACTAAGCAGGTTGGTTAGCTCTGAAATTTCTCATTTTATTCTCCTTCGATCCGCCTACATTTATAATAGTGTTCTTCTTGTCCAGGCATGGAAGAGATTAACAAACTTCGACCATCCCTCCACGCAGACAAGAAAATTGAGAAATTTAAAGTTTCCCACCTTCAGATGGATATGCTCATGATCGGATTTTTCAAGGTTAGTTAAGTTTTTAATTTTTTTTATTCAATCCAAGTTAGCCTCTAACCTGTGAGAAAAACTTCAATCTTCCTGATCACCAAATTCGGTGCTTTTACCTATATATTTTTTTTTTATTTTCCTTCAAGTCCAATTTTTTTTCACTTTTTATTAAAAGGGACAACTCATGTCCCGATGCATTGAAGTTTTTGTCTATACTTATTATAACTATTCAACTGTATTTAAAAAATATAATTGCAAAACTCAATTACATATATGATTGGAAAGTCATAATAATTTTTTTGAATTACATCACGGACGATTCCGGTTGAATTCCAAATTATCCTAAAAAAAATATAACTTCATTTTCATCGCTTTGGGTTATATAATTTAGAGAAATAAATTTTTCATGTTCTATGAGATAATAATTTTATCTCATGTATATACAAAAAATAAGTAGAATTTTTTTTTTCTCTTTTCTCTTTAGGGATTCCATTTCTTTGTTGTATGTTGCATAAGATAATAAAAAATATACTGCCCTATAATTTATCATTTGATTCATTTCGTTTCAAATTTAGTACTCGCATTCACGTGGTTACAAAAATATATTACTCAAACCCTGAGTTTTCAAAATATCACATACACCGTTGCAGTTATAAATATGTATCATTTAGATTCCTTGAAATCTTTTATTTATTTAAATATTATATAATACAAATCAAAAGCGTGTTATTTTTAAAATATTTTTAAGGCAAATTAAAAAAAATTACAAAATATGTTCATTTATGTGAAAATTTATTTAAATGAATACTAATATCACTTAAATACTTTGTGTTTATTTTTTCTCTCTTAAAATTGGTTAAAAAAATAATATTGATATAAAAGGCAAAGAGTGTTCATTTTGATTAAATTAATTGTTAACCACAAATATCATGTGCAGGTCGAGGCTAAATATCCAGCAGACTTGATGGCAAAGTGTTACTATGCTCGTCGAAAACTGGTGTTGGAGATATTACAAGATGATATAAAGAAGAAGATCGAATTAAAATGGCAAAACATTGTGGGCATTCGAGTTGATATTGATGAAAATTCTCCTGGAATATTAGAAATTGAGGTACGCGTCTCTATTTCTGGAGAAAAAGATAGAAAAGGAAGAAAAATAACATAAAAAGAATATCTATCTAAAATATGAGATTATTTTTAAAAAACAAACTACAGTCCACTTTTTAGATCCGTTTTTTACATTCAAAATCTAATGAAAATTTTATTTATAAATATTTTACTCTCAAATTTAGGGAATAACAAATTAAAGTAACATCTTTTAGAATTTTAAATATATATTAATATAATAGTTATTGCTATTAATTAGTTATTTAATTTAATTTAATTTTGTTTACATACGCATAATAACCTTACGGTCTTTAACAGGTGTCTAAACTAGGATAATATATTCATTAAGAGAAACAATGCCACGTTTGCTCTTAGTTTTGTAGAAAAACTTTGGTACATCAGCGGTACCGAACATGTTGTTCCCTTTAATAAAAAGAGAAAAAAAAAATTCTCATTTTACCTATGTTTTTTTATATTTTCTTTCAAGTCCTATTTTTTTTATTTTTTTTTAGTTAAAGAGAGCTCCAAATTCGGTGTTTTCGGTGCACCAAATTTTTTCTCTTGGAGCTATTGGTTTTATAAAGAATTTTTTCATTATTTATATTTCTTATTTTTTTTATTTTACTATTATAATTAATATTGTTAAGAGATACAATAAAATAATTTATGTGACTTTACTTAATCTCTTTGAGCAAATGGTCAGGGATTAAATTTTGGTTTCCCTTTATTCTTTTAAATAAAAATAATTTTATTGTCACAAAAAAATATTAAATAATAAAAATGAACCTATGCATTATAGACTCCAAACTAGAAAACTTTTGCATGCATCAGATAATACGATAAGATATGGGATGGAATTATTAATTTTTAAAATAATTAGTTGATGAATATGATCATTATTAGTGTTATTTTCGTTTGATGAGCTCCTTACTCTCCCACGCATGCATACTGATAAAGTTTATAAATTATTTCCCTTCACAGCTGGACAAGGTGCCTTCATTCTTTTGCGAGATTGAACCAACACCTGGAAAGCATACCAGATGGACTGCATCTCATGACTTCACTAATGGTCAAGCTTCGAAATATCGGTGCGTATTTTTAATCATTTATTTTTGTACTTTTTTTTATTTAAAATGCAAAATCTTTATCACTTGCTCACCAATCCATATGATTAACTTGGCGTAGCATGAATTACTTGGCTTAGCATGAATTACTTGTCACAATCAACTTATTTGTGTATATATAAATATCATTCTTCATTTTTCTTTTCTACATTCTTTGCTCACAATTTTTTTTACTCAGATTGTACTATCTTCAATTCCCTCCCGGAGTTCTCGGTAAACTCTATGTGAAGCTCTTGCAATGCGATATTCGATTGATGGAATTGAGCAAAAAACCTTATCCTAGTTCGCGTAGTGCTTTCTTTGATTCATATTTGCATGTGTTAAGAACCATCTCAGCCGGAGAACAACAACCTATTCCGGTTTCATCTCAGCTAGTTGGGAATACAATGTCATTGTCTCTCATTGTCATCAAAGAACCAATTTCAGGTACAAACTCTTTCCATTATGTGCTTTCTTCACAATATTCCTTTATATACTTTGTGGCCCGACCTGACTTGATCACATGTATTTGCTCTGCTGTGGATGATCTAGTCAATGATAGTCAAATGCTTATGGATCCAAAGATTACCACCTTTGCTGATGAACAGCAAGCTGTTCTTGAACAACCTATTTTAGCCCAACAAATCCAGCTTTTGGGTGACTCAATGCCATTGTCCTTTGCTGCCATTAACCCAGCCATTGGTAATGGTCAACAATATTTGCCAGTGTCATTCAACTATTCACCAATCAACGGTCCAATGGTTCAAAGTCCAAAGCTGGACACTTCAGCTAATGGATTACAACAAGTTCAGCTAGTTGGCAACACCATGTCAATGTCTGTTACTCCCATCAACACAACTTCACCGGCTCCAGGTAACAATCATTAAATACTTCATTGGAAGTTTATGACATTGATCTTTGTTTATACTGTTTAGTTACTGACCTAATTTTGATCATATAGTTAGCTGCACTCCTACCTACGACAATCAACTATCAAATGCTTCACTTTCAAAAGAATGCACGACTACCTATGACTTACTACCATATCCAGAGATTGTATTCGAAAATAATTAAAGTGAAAATATTGCTTAAGTATCAATGGAATCAAATTCTGCTTACCATACAAGACAAAAATGACACCTGCCTCGTATCTTCGGAAGCTCTTGGAACACATATTAGTTAACTAGTTATTTCTTTTTCTCATTTTAAGTTCTTAAGTGAATGAGTAATTTTCTTACTAGTCTGATTGTAGTGAGGAAGTTGGTTTACTGGATTTTTTTTGGTTAGACTATGTTTAGTTCATTGCGAATTCATGATTGAATTCATTTTATTTTATTTTTGGTATTGGTTTGCCAGAATCTCGAAGTTCCAATTCCCCCTCGTATATAGTTTGTGAATTTTAATTAAACTACTCGATTAAATGGATGTTATTATTTTGATATTTCAACTAACTCTCCAATGAGTTGGCTCTGTATCGCTTCTTCCATCAAACGGCCCTGACATTCTTCCTTACCCTAAACTGTTTCATTCTATTGTCACATGGCGTGATCAAACATGGAAAATAGTGAATGTTAATCGTTGTGGAAAATTACCGCCGGTGGAATTGGTAGAGGCAGAAGGAAGAAATATAAAAGAATCTATGAGGAACAGAAAATGTTAGGTAGAGAGTGGGTAAGTCATTACTTATCAGAGCCACATTTCAGATATCTTGATAATGAACCTTTAGATATCTCTGTGGCAATTGTCTTGTAGAACAATCCTTGTGGAATTTATGAATTCTTGGGTTTCTTCCACACAACTCACTCAATGGTTGGGGCGATTTTCCAGAACCTTCAAATATTGCTTCAGGATCAGAGGATTTGGTTGCAGTTTCATCCGCTGCTTCCAGATTCATTTCACTGAAGCTTATTTTCTTTGATAGGGTATTAGAATTAGCATTTTCATTTTCTTTCTGCTTTCCTTTTTCTTTTCAGCTGTCAGTCTCCTTATCAGGTCGTGGTTCTCAATCGACAAAACACTCCCTTAACCGTTTCACTTATCTCCTTTCCCGAGACAGTATTGTATATAATAGTTATTTTTATAATTAATTATTTTATTTTATTTTGTTTGCACACTCATAATGACCTTAGCAGGTGTCCACACGAGGATATGATACTCATTTAAGATACACAGTGCCATGTTTGCTCTTATTTGGAAATTTTGCATTATTAACTGAAAATTTTGAAAAAAAAAAAGTAATTTCATATGAAGCAATCTCCAATAGCACCGGAATTATTGGTTTTATATTAGCGAGTACTTGTCTATTAAAATAATGATTTTAAATCATTATTTAGATTTATTATTATTATTATTTTACAGTATAATTAATATTGTTAAGAGATACAATAAAATAATTTATGTGACTTTATTTAATCTCTTTGATCAAATGGTCAGGAATTAAATTTTTGTTTCCCATTATTCTTTTAAATAAAAAAATTTATTGTCACAAAAATATATTAAATAATAAAAATGAACCTATGCATTATAGACTCCAAACCAGAAAACTTTTGCATGCATCAGATAATATGATAAGATATGGGGTGAAATTATTAATTTTTAAAATAATTGGTTGATCAATATTATTTTCATTTTCATTTGATGAGCTCCTTACTCTCTCACACATTCTCACGATGTTTATAAAATGGGAAAATTACAAAGAGAAGAGAGAAAAAAAAAATTTGTGGAATCCACTAATTCTTGATGAACTCCTTTTCCTATTTCGCGCTGTGCTTTCTTTGATTCACATTTACATATATCAAAAATCATCTCAGCAGGTTAACAACAACCTCTTCCGGTTTCACTTCAGCTATTTGGGAATACAATGCCATTGTCTCTCATTGCCACTAATGAACCAATTTCAGGTACACACTCTTCTCATTATGTGTGTTCTTTACAACGCTACAGGGTTAAAATATTCCTTACTATTGTTTGGCTTGACCTGATTGATCACATGTATTTGCTCTGATCTAATCAATAATGGTCAAATGCTTCTAGATCCAAATATGGCCACTTTGCTGATGAAGAATAAGCTGTTATTGAACAACCTATTTTAACCCAACAAATCCAGCTTTTGGGTGACTCGATGCCTTTGTCCTTTGCTGCCTTTGTTCAAAAACCAAAGATGGACACTTCAGCAAGTGGATTACAACCTGTTCAACAAGTTCAGCTAGTTGGCAACACCATGTCAATGTCTGTCACTCCCATCAACACAACTTCAACAGCTACAGGTAGCCATCATTAGTAATCTGTATCAGGATACTTAGCTGGCAGTTGATAATATTGATCTTGGTTTAAACTGTTTAATTATTGACCTAATTTTGATAGCTGCTGTAACGACCCGAAAAAAATAAAACAAAGGAGTCGCCACCAATTTTATTTACTTTGGAAAAATTGGAAAACCTCTTATTGCAAACTGGTCTTTAAAACTTTAGATCAAAGGTTCGGGAGTCTAATTACGCGCAGGGAAGGGTGAAAACTTAATCCCACTGCACCCCTGACACATCCGTTAAAAAACGATTACCTTGAATTAATTGTGCGAATTATTAATAACTTTTAAAAATATTTGCTTCATCCCTTAAAATAAATATGATTATTTAATTAAGAAAAAAAGAAGACTAAAATTATTAAAATTTTATTTTAGCTTGACGGAAAAAGTTCCTCTCCGACGTATCCTCCGGTGCAGTGAAGAATTCAAAGCTACGTCGTTCTTAATAAAATATTTGTGTGTTGATTCATTTAAAAAAAAAAAAAAAAAATTTGATTATATTCGACGTTCCCGGATTACCAGGTTGTCCCAACCAAAATGATCCGAGCAAGACGTAGGATTAACAAGCTGTCTCAACTCAGCTAATCCATAATTTTAGAATTATAATTTTATTATGAGTCATGGATCACCAAGTTGTCCCAACCAAAGTGACCCAAAACACAAAAAACGTCGGGTTAACAAGTCGTCACGACTCAGTTGACTCCCATTTTATTTAATGATAAATTAATCTTCTTTATTCTTTATCTTCTAAATTAATCTAAGATCAATAATTTTAAACAAAAATTACAATTGTTTATTTGTTCATTGATTACTGCTAGACAGTCTAAAATCACCGTATTGTCACAATCAAAATGATTCTAAAAAATAAAGGGATTAATGATATCAAAAAGAGTGAAAATAAAAATAAAATATAAAAAAATAAATAAATAAATAAAAATATAAAAATATAAAAATGTAGACTAAAAAAAGCACAAGAAACATCGCTCATCTTTCCTTCTTCTTCTTCTTATTATTATTATTTTTTAAAATGATAGCTTGAAATATGTCCACGAACTACACCATATGCTAGATAAGGGATGAGTTTAGCTAAAATATGTTAAAAAGAGGTGCAGTAAAATAGTTTCATGGGTTGAATTAGATCAAAAGAAAAAAAAACAAAAATGTAGTTTGAGCCCATAGCTTAAAGTTACTATTTACATTAAATAAGTGATAAAAAAATAAGAAAATAAAACAAATCTAATTCATTCATCGATAAACCTGCAATCTAAGAATTCTAGTGCTAACGAATTTAAGAATATCAAGTGGTTGTGTTCTTGCATATCAGTAAACAGACCAAAGATTTTTTTTTAGAAGTCCCTGACATAGACAAAACGAAAACGTAGAGCGAACAACTACATATAGACAAGACCAACAGAAATTCTTTTACACCTAAGCCAATTCAGCCTCCAACTTTTTCCTTTTACTTCTTAGAACAGAACAGACACATATAAACTTGGGGAACATCTAATAAGACTAACTCAAATCATCAGAAGGATTAACAACTACATACACCATATTTTTATTTGTTAACTCACATTAGACATAATAGTTGTGAAAAGAAAAACGTGATTAAGAAAGAGAGAAAAAAAAAATGTGTTACTCACAGGCTGTTTTCTCAACTATGAAATGAGAAGTGCTAACCACCTCTTTGACCAGAATCAACTTTTGAACCTTGCAATATGTGCCTTGTGGTCCTTCTGTCTCTGGATCAACTTTTCTTCCCCTTCTTGAGCGCCGATCAGAATGCCCTCAGGCAATTTTTCCTTAAATTTCAAAAACAACCCTCTCTTAGTTTTTGTGTAGAATGTTTTTTTATCCCCTTTGGATCCCAGGTAACCCTCTAACACTAAGTCACATGTAGTAGTAATACCAGACTTGCTAAAATTTCCCTTCCCTTCTAAAAAAAACCTCCCTCCTCAATCCTTTGTCGTTTGCTTTTATAGGAGAAACTAGAAGAAACCCCTCCTCAATGAGTCCAATGGATTAAAGAAAACCTAGGGTCCTTCGATGAATTGCAGATACTCAGACTCGGATCCTTCACCAGTCTCCTCCGATTTCCTTTTTAGGCATTGCTTCTAGGTCTTGGTTCCTGGTGATTTCTACTTTCATGCTCTGTCCTTCGCCGGTTTGCAGGGGCGGTGCCGTGCGTGGGTAAGAGAGTTTGCAGAGAGCTCTGAGGATGAGACATCTTCGACCATGATGGGAGCGTTTCATGAGGTCGTACACAAATTGGGGATACTTGGCGTAAGATAAAGAAAAGGGAAGAAAACTAACTAATATGATTTCTGAAGATACTTAAATCTGATAAAAAAGAAAAGAGTTTTTTTTTTTTGTTGTTGAGAAAACGGTGCTCACAATTTAATAATAAATTTTTATCTAGAACAAAATTAGGTGTTCACAGCTGCACTCCTACATATAACAATCAACGAATGCCTCACTTTCAAAGGGATGGACGTGGAAATTATGAACTACCTGTAAGTTGCTTACCATATATCCCAGAGGTTGTATTCAAAAGTAATTAAAGTGCAAATATTGCTGATGTATCAATGGATTTGTAGCACTAATTTTCAAATTAATAAGATTGATGTTATATTAATAAATAATAAATATTTATTTAAAATTTAAAATATAATATAAAATTAAATTAGTAAAGAAAGTACAAATTATATGTATACAGATATAAAATTTTTATGAACATTTTCATGTGATCTTTATGAACATTATTTCATGTGATGTTAATGAAAATTTATTTCATGTGATTTTTGTGAATAAGAAATTATATCTTTTATATTTCAATTTGATTTGGGCCTCTAAACTTTAGTTTGCAATTTGGTAGGCCTGTTAGGTTTTTTAGTTTTTTATAATAAATTAGGTCAGAGCTATAAATCAAGTCATTAATAGACTAATAGGTCAGTATAAGCTTTAAATATTTTACATAAGCTTAGGGTATCAAAGTCAAAGCATGGCCTAACCTGGCCCATTTACACCCCTAGCCGTGACCTGTGAAGAACATCAACGTAGAGGGACAGAACAAACTTCACAATTAAAAAGAAACATGGAACAATGAGCGACAAAAGTCTAAAATCATTTAAATGACATTAGATCCTGTAAAGAACCTTGAGATGCACCACCCCAAAAGCTAGCTCAAAGGGTGGGAGTGCTCAAGGCCTTATAAACTCCACATTAGTTGCACATCTAACTAATGTGGGACTATATATCTCAACACGCCCCCTCTCGCAAGAGTCTTTTGGGCTAGAAGCGTGGAATTGCACAGGCTCAATTTTTGGTTTACCTTTTGTGCTTTTTTTTTTAATTCCACTTTAAAGTGAGAGGCGGTGAGGGCTCAAACTCTGATACCATGTAAAGAACCTTGAGATGCACCACCCCAAAAGCTAGCTCAAAGGGTGGGAGTGCCCAAGGCCTTATAAACTCCACATTAGTTGCACATCTAACTAATGTGGGACTATATATCTCAACAGATCCACATAAATCATTTAATCAGTGTTTAGATATTTTAAAATTTTAAAAGATACAAAAAAATACAAAAAAAATACAAAAAAGTTGTTGATGGGTATGTACAAGAAATTAACTTTGATTAGTTTAGTAATAAGAGTTGTAAAACTTTTCAGTAGAGGTGTGAATGTGCTAGGCCAACCTAGAGGGGCCTACGGCTAAGCCTATATTAGGCCAGACTTTGCCTATTACAAATAGTCAAATATAACATGCCTAGGCTTTTTAAAAAGCCTATTTAGAAAGCAGGTCATAGGCTTTCTTGTATATGTTTAACCTATAACATATTATTTATTTTAAATAAAATAAATAAAATTACTATTTTAATAATTTCGAATAATAAAGTAATATTATTTTAGTTATTTTTTAATTATTAAATATTTAATAAACTTAAATAGGCTAACAGGCCTAAGCCTAAACTTTTATTTTTAAAATACAAGTCTGACTAAACTTGTAATTTGGTCTTACACCGCCTAATCTAAATTTGGTTGACTAAACTTGTAATTTGGTCTTACACACTTGTAATATAGGCCAAGAGTAAATTTTTCTTACTCAGACCTAATCTATTTAAGTCAAGGCTTAGTCTAACTTAATCTATTTACAGCCTTACTTTCCAGTAATAAGTATAACTTTTCCCACATAACATTACTTGATAATTTTATTATTTCCTATATGCAGATTTTATTTTTTTTAAGATTATCTTCTATGATCTTTTAAGGATGTATCTTATCCTAATCTAAATTTTTTAATTATAAAAAAAAAAAAAAAAAAAATCACCTACACGCTTTGGGTTCATAATGATTCGAATCATGAAGGTATTTATTCTTCTTATCCAGGCATGAAAGACATTTGCAAACTTCCACCACCCCACGGGTTAAAGCTCATAAGGACTCAACATGCAGACGAGAAAGCTGAGAAATTTAAAGCTTCCCACCTTCATATGGATATGCTCAGGATCGGATTTTTCAAGGTTAATTAAGTTTTTTTAATTTTTTATTCAATCGAAATTAGCATCTAACCTGATATAACTATCCAACTGTAATTTAAAAATATATTTGCAAAACTCAATTGCATATAAGATTGGAAAGTTCTAATAATTTTTTTGAATTAAATCATGGAAGCTTCTAGTTGAATTATATAAAAGGCAAAGAGTGTTCATTTTGATTAAATTGTTAACCACAAATATCATGTGCAGGTCGAGGCTAAATATCCAGCAGTCTTGATGGCAAAGTGTTACTATGCTAGTCAAAAACTGGTGTTGGAGATATTACAAGATGGTATAAAGAAGAAGATTGAATTAAAATGGCAAAACATTGTGGGCATTCGAGTTGATATTGATGAAAATTCTCCTGGAATATTAGAAATCGAGGTACGCGTCTCTATTTTTGGAAAAATAAAATAAAAAGACTATCTAAATAAATATGAGATTATTTATAAAAAAAACTACAAATCCTCTTTATACTTTATAGATTCACTTTTTACATCCAAAATTTAGTGAAAATTTTATTTATAAATATTTTACTCTCAAATTTAGGGAATAACAAAGTAACATCTTTTAGAATTTTAAATAGGGAATATCATTTCTATTTTAAAAGCAGATAAATGATATTGCCACGGACCAAGAATGGCAGTGGACTCCAATAATATCTTTCTCTCTCATTCCACAATGCTTTCTCTCCGCTGCTTTTAATGTAGAAATGATATTCTCTTTTAAATATATATTAATATAATAGTTATTTTTATAATTAATTATTTTATTTTGTTTTGTTTTGCTTACACACGCATAATGAGGATATGATACTCATTTAAGATACACAGTGCCACGTTTGCTCTTGATTTGGAAATTTTACATTATTAACTGAAAATTTTGAAAAAGAAAGTAATTTCATAAGAAGCAATCTCCAATAGCACCGGAATTATTGGTTTTATATTAGCGAGTACTTGTATATTAAAATATTGATTTTAAAATTATTTAGATTTTTTATTATTATTATTTTGCGTTATAATTAATATTGTTAAGAGATACAATAAAATAATTTATTTGACTTTATTTAATCTCTTTGATCAAATAGTCAGGAATTGAATTTTTGTTTCCCATTATTCTTTTAAATAAAATATTTTATTGTCACAAAAATATATTAAATAATAAAAATGAACCTATGCATTGTAGACTCCAAACCAGAAAACTTTTGCATGCATCAGATAATATGCTAAGATATGGCATGAAATTATTAATTTTTAAAACAATTAGTTGATCAATATTATTATTATTTTCGTTTGATGAGCTCCTTACTCTCTCTCTCACATTCTCATGATGTTTATAAATTGGGAAAATTCTAAAGAGAAGAGAGAGAAAAAGTTTGCGGAATCCACTAATTTTTATATGAAAGTGATAGGATAAAAATTTTGCAATAAAAGCAAAAATATTAAACCCTTATAAATTATTTCCCTTCACAGCTGGATAAAGTGCCTTCATTCTTTCATGAGATTCCACCAACACCTGGAAAGCATACCATGTGGACGGTATCTCATGACTTCACTGATGGTCAAGCTTCGAAATATCGGTGTGTATTTTTAATCAATTTGTTTTTTTACTTTTTTTTATTTAAAATGAAAAATGTTATCACTTGTTCATAAAATGATACAATTAAATTGGCTTAGCATGAATTACTTTCCACAATCAACTTATTTGTGTTTATATAATATCATTCTTCATTTATTTTATTTTTTTCTATATTCTTTGGTGACAAATTTTTTTACTCAGGTTGTACTATATTCAATTTCCTCCCAAAGTTCTTGGCGAACTCTACGTGAAGCTTTTGAAATGCGATAACCGATTGATGGAATTGAGCAAGAAACCTTTTCCTAGTTCGCGCTGTGCTTTCTTTGATTCACATTTACATGTATCAAAAACCATCTCAGCCGATGAACAACAACCTATTCCGGTTTCACCTCAGCTATTTGGGAATACAATGCCAGTGTCTCTCATTGCCACGAATGAACCAATTTCAGGTACACACTCTTTTCATTGTGTGTGTTCTTTACAAAGCTACGGGGTTAAAATATTCCTTTATATTGTTTGGCTTGACCTGACTTTATCACATGTAATCAATAATGGTCGAATGCTTATAGATCCAAAGATGGCCACTTTTGCTGATGAACAACAAGTTGTTCTTGAACAACCTATTTTAACCCAACAAATCCAGCTTTTGGGTGACTCGATGCCATTGTCCTTTGCTACCATCAACCCAGCTCTTGGTAATAGTCAACAATATTTGTCATTGCCATTCAACTATTCACCAATCAACCATCAAATGGTTCAAAATTCAAAGCTGGACACTTCAGCTAGTGGATTACAACCTATTCAACAACTTCAGCTAATTGGCAACACCATGTCAATGTCAATGTCTGTCACTCCCATCAACACAACTTCAACAGCTCCAGGTAGCAAACATTAGTAATCTGTACTTATCAGGATACTTCGCTGGCAATTTATAATATTGATCTTTGTTTAAACTATTTAGTTATCGACCTAATTTTGATCATAAAGGTAGCTGCACTCCTACATATGGCAATCAACGAATGCTTCACTTTCAAAGGAATGGACGTGGAAATTATGAACTACCTATCACTTGCTTGCCATATCCCAGAGGTTGTATTCAAAAGTAAATAAAGTGCAAATATTGCTGATGTGTCAATGGAATAAGGTTCTGCTTACCATACAAGACAAAAATGACCTGCCTCATATCTTTGGAAGCTCTTGGAGCACATATTAGTTAACTAGTTACTTCTTTCTCTCATTTTAGGTTCTTAAGTGGACAAGTAATTTTCTTGTTAGCCTGATTGTAGTGAGGAAATTTGGTTTAATGGATTTTTTTTGGTTAGACTATACGTTTAGTTCATTGTGAATTCATGATTGTATTCATTTTATTTTATTTTTGGTAAAGGTTTGCCACAAATCTTGGAAGTTGCAATTCGCCCTTATTTGTAGTTTGTGAATTTTGATTAAACTACTCGATTAAATGGATATTATTATTTTGATATTGGAACTAACTCTCCAATGAGTTGGCTAAACAGCCCTGACGTTCTCCCTTAGGCTAAACTGTTTCATTCTATTGTCACATGACATGGAAAATAGTGACTGTTAATCTTTGTGAAAATTTACCGACAGTACAACGGTAAAGACAGAAGGAAGAAATATAAAGGAATCAATGAGAACCAGAAAATGTTAGGTAAAGATTGGGTAAGTCATTACTAATAATGAACCTTAATATATCTCGATAACAACAAATCGTTTTATGAAGTTTTTTTTTTTTGGTACATAAGTTTTATGCAGTACCATGAACAAGTTTCTGGCAAATTGTCTTGTAGAATAATTCTTAGTAGAATTTATGAATTCTTGGGGTTTCTTCCACTCAACTCTCAATAGAACACTCTTCATACTGTTTTGTTCTTATGAATATTATACACGCTAATAATACAAGAACATAAATTACTCTGAACTTAACCCCCAAGGGTAGCTTAGTTGTCAACTGAGCTCCCAAGGGTTTGTTTGAGTCAGGGATTCAAACCTTGCCTCAAGCAAATTCTTAGAAAATCTTTGAGAGCCAGAGGATGTGTCTCCCTCCTTGAATGTGAGATTAATCTCATCCTTCGTCCGGTAGCGAAGCTCAATGTACCCGTTGTTCCAATAAGGGATAGCTTTCAGGGCCGTACTCCGAGAACAAGGTGACCAAAGGAAGTTGAATGGAGATACCTCCAGGTTATACCAAAAAAAAATTACTCTGAACTTCAAATCCTAGGACGTTTGTTGCATACACAAAACTTTGCAAGATTCTTCTAAACTCCAATGAAGTCGTACAAGTGTTAATCATATATTTACCGGATGTGATCACTTCCGTTACAAGAAAGCTTGTTGAACTCGCAAGTCAAGTCTTAGAAATTGATAGAGGTGATTTTCCAGAACCTTCAAATATTGCTGCAGGATCAGAGGACCTGGTTGCAGTTTCATCCGCTGCTTCCAAATTTATTTCACTGAAGCTTCTTTTCTTTGATAGAGTATTAGAATTCGCATTTTCATTTTCTTTCTGCTTTCCTTTACCTTTTTCTTTTCTGCTGTCAGCCTCCTTATCAGGTTGTGGTTCTCCATTTGGAAGTGGAAATAAAGGTGGCTCCTGGCCACTAAATCGACAAAACACTCTTTCAACAGTTTCACTTATCTCCTTTCCCAGGCCAGTATTGTCTAAAATTAAATCCCAAACTGATTTTGAGGCTTTCTCAAGTACAGAAGCTCTGCATGAAATAAGCATCGATATAAGAAAAAGCCAGCCACCCTGAGACGTATATGTTTCAACAAAAACTAAATACTTTATGATCATAAAGATAATCAGGGATTATGACTTCTAAAAATTCTTCCAAGACCTAGATAGAGCATATGGAAGGTAACACAAGGAAATAGTAATGGGATAAAAAAAGAGGTCAAACAATACAGAAGAACTTTACGCAGTGCACTTCTACTAATTCTAATTTGTCAGAAGGTGCATGTAAGCCTGTAAAATTTAAGGGGTACTACTACCAAGTAGCTGTGCATTGACCAGGGAGGCATGCTTATAGAGTATTTAACATATCCAGACATGTAGACTTTACTTTCCAGACCAACAAAACCATTGGGATTTGTCTTCAATTAGGGTTACTATTCAATATAAAGGGGTTTAATGGCCGTAAAAAAATATAGATAATTTTTTTCCTTAATGACAGAAGGGGTTCTTTTTCTTTTTCTTTTTTCGAATTTCTACGCCGGTTCATTGATTACTCGATTAATCTAGTTCAAGCCGGGCAGAACCATAAAGAGGCAAAACTCTCGCTACCACAATGATTCGTAGACCACTAGTTAAGCTAGAACAAACCCCCTGCTAGTTGATTCACTTGCTTAGTTTCAGATCTCTTTTGCACATTTCTTAATAACAAAATATTCTGAGTGCCACAATATAACCCTAGAACCTTTTATCCTACATCAATTTAGTGATCAGAACCAAATTTGATCCATGTCACTTATGCAAGAGGCAATAAACCTGCATAGGCATCAAGTTGGATCTTATGGGGAGATCCCAAAAAGCGACTATAATCCTTCAGACTTACAGGAAGATGGTCCAGAGGATAAATGGGTTATAGATTGCAAGTTTGGAATTCAACTCCAATCTATGATGTTTATGCAGTATAGGCAATCCAAAACCACTGAGGAAGAAGAAACTATATGTTTTCAAGCTGATTCAGCTTTACCACTCAAAGCGCATAATCAAGACAATCATCCTTGATTGGCCAGTCCAGACATTACTTGATTGGTAGAATATATTATGTAGGATCAAGTGTGGAAAATTACTGATCAAGAAGATTCATGTTATTATGGATAATTTCAATGTGAAATAATATATTTGAAGTCTTTAAAATCTTTCAAAACAATCCAGAAATGATTGCACTGAGTTTATTGGGTTTGCTCTCTTTCATTAATTTTTTTTCCAATATTTAATAGTTAAATCAAACCACTTACTGATGCAAGCAGAATGGATCCTAAATGCATAAAGCTAGGAGAGCAAGTTGGGAGTTGGGACAGAGATTTCTTTTCAAGTGAAGGTGAATTTATGCAAGACAAAGGGGGCTAACTAATTATAATCATACATAACATAAGCATTTTCATGCTGACCTAGTAATGTTGCTCTGGCAGCTTTACTTTACATTTTATTTATGTCTTCTAGTTTCTTTTGCAACAAATTGGAAAGCAGGGTTAAGACTTATCTTAATTACACAGATTATATTTATATTCTGTATAAGGGCCAAGGGATTCAATAGCTCTAGCAGCAGACAGATTACAGAACATAATTTTTTCCCATATTGGTGAAAAGATTATAGAATATATGTTTCAGTCCTGAGTAATTGATAAACCTTTAGTTTATCTTGTTTAATGGACTAAAATAATATGAATTATCTAGTTGAACAAGTCAAAAATTAGGATTTTAAAATGATAATCATGAACATTATCTGATTGTTGGAACTAATTAATATATTTGTTATTTTTAAAGGGATTTGATAACAAATGATTCAAATATGAAGATTTAGATAAAGAGAGATCAAATCAGAAAAGAAGATGAATCAAGGTGAAAACAATAAGATTGAAGATCTTATCAAGTTGTTAGAAGTGGGAGCTTAAGCCCCCATTCACAAGCTTAAGCGCCCAGACAAGTCCAACTTAGGCCCATTCAAGTTTTCTACTGCAATACGAACTCTTGATCTATTTAAACACCATTGGGGACCAGAAATACATAACTTTTACATTGCTAAACAACTCTTGGGTGCTTGGAGGCTGAAGGAACGCGGAGAAACATCAGATTCATGTTCGTGAGCAGCGGAGACGGATCAACGTCAAGTGTTCACTGGAGATATTGAAGATCCACCAATCACTTATGGAGTTTGGGGGAGCTTTTCTATTTTCTTTTGTTCTTGATTTTGCTATGTCCGGCTAGTTCTTTAAGTAGTTAGGGTTAGATGGACTTTAGTCGATTTATTATGTTTTGAACAATTCGCTGTGTTAATTTTCCTTTATATCATGAATGAAGTTATCTGTTTTTAATGCTTTATATAGGCTTGAATCTTATATAATGATCATCGGTGAATGCATGACAATAGAAATGTTGGTGTGTGATCCATATCTGATAACTTCATCGTAAACGTTATGATTCTAGGGATAGACATAGGGTTTGCGTAATCTTTAAGATTCTTGAATTTAATGCTTGCATGCTTCGGGAATAACCGGGGAACTAGGGTTCTTCCAATATTGTAAAGCTTTTAGAGTAACAAGGGATTGAGCTCTAATAACATGCGAAAGAATTGATTAGATTGATACTAAGGACAATTAACATTAAGAAGGAATTCAAACGTAATAAGGAGATTAAATGAAATCGAACCCCTAGCTACGTTTTTATTTTATTAGTTAAATCACATCTTTAATTTCTTGTCTTTAATTCTTGCAAGTAATTAGCTTCAATATTTAATATTTTAATTTTGCAATTCAAATCCTGTTTCCGAATACAACTTCGATTGTCCAACTTAAGTTGCGATAGTGAATTGGTGCTTGAACCGTAATCCTCGTGGGAACGATCTCTTACTTAATCATATATTACTTGTACGATCGGTGCACTTGCCGTGAGTAGCAACAAGTTTTTGGCGCCGTTGCCGGGGATTACTATTTCAACATTAATAGTAGCTATTAATTCTTTAGATTGGACCTTATTTTCTGTTATTTAATTTTCTGTTATTTAAATTCAGTTTTATTTTCTTATTTTTATATAATCTATTTTTCTGGTTTATGCGAGGTACCGTTGACACTGATTCCTTGCAATTCGACCCGGAGATAGAGAAAACAGCAAAAAGAAACAGAAAACTTGCTAAAGAAAGAAGACAGCAAGAGAAAGAAGCTTCAAGCTCAACAGAACCAAGAGAAGAAGCAATGGGAGACAACAATGCACCTCCGCCACCTCCGAGAACGTTGGGAGATTACATGACTCCTGCTCGAGTTCCACAGACGGCGAGTATTGTTAGACCAAACGTGGATGCTAACAACTTCGAACTCAAGCCGGCACTTTTACAATTAATTCAGAAAGACCAATTTGCCGGAGGAAGCACGGAAGACCCTTACATCCATCTGGAAAACTTCTTGCTATACTGTGATACCTTGAAGATGAATGGGGTGTCTCGGGATGCTATTTTGCTCAGATTGTTCCCTTGTTCACTTAAAGAAGAAGCAAGAGGTTGGTTGCAATCACTACCTCAAGGGAGCATCACCCATTGGGACGATTTGGCCACCAAATTTTTAGAAAAAAATTTCTCATCTTCGAAAATGGCAAAGCTCAAGGCGGATATCACTTCTTTTGAACAAAAAGGAAGTGAATCTCTACATGAAGCATGGGAAAGATTCAAAGGACTACTCAGGAAGTGTCCCCAACATGGCATTGAAGCATGGGAACAAGCGAGAACTTTCTTCCAAGGGATGACGCCCAACACAAGGACATTGGTGAATGCTGCATCAGGAGGGTCCTTAAAAACAAAAACTCCAGAGGAAGCTTTAGAATTGCTAGAATCTCTAGCCTCTCAAGAGTACGATAATGCTCCGGTACCACAGAGAAGAGCGGGGATAATGAAGCTTGATGGTTGTGATGCCATCTTGGCTCAGAATGAGCAGATTTTACAATCCAATAAGAAACAGCAACAACAGCTAGATGCTCTCGCAAAACAATTTTCTGAATTTCAAGTTTCTTCTGTTAATACTCCTGCTATCATTTGTGATATTTGTGCAGGTACTCATGCTACTGAAGACTGCCAGGCACCCGAAACTGCAGATGTTAATGGAATTTGGCATGATCAAAAAGCTCCATATAATCCAGGGAGGAACCAATACGGCAATAATCAAAATCAAGGGTGGAGAAATAAAAATCAAAATCAACACCCGGGATTTAGTTACAGTTCGAACCATCAGTTGAATCCTCCTATGCCAGTGCAACAGCAACCTCCTCAACAATCAGAATGGGAAAAGGCCTTTGCACAACTATCCAAGACCACATCAGACTACATTCAAAGTTCCAATAATTTCAGAGAAGACACTTCAGCCTTTATGCAAGAGACAAGGGCCTCATTCCGGAATCAAGAAGCTTCTATCCGGAATCTTGAAACTCAGATTGGCCAGCTATCAAAGCAGTTCACTGAAAGAGTTCAAGGAACTTTTCCAGGTAACACTATTCCAAATCCAAGTAGGGAACACTGCAATGTGATTACTACTATGAGTGAGAAAGCCATTGAACCTGTGGTAAAGCCTTCAGTTGAGAAAAAGAAAGATTATGAACTTGCAACTGAAAAGGAAAAAGAAAAGGAAGTTGCCAAAGAATTTGCTGCAGAGAAAACTGTTCCTGAAAAGAAAGAGTTCAAATGGGAGTGTTAGAATATTAGATATGATATGATTAGATTTGATTAGATATGATTGGATTCTGTCTTATCCGTAAATAGTCTGACTGTATTCTGACTGTATTAGGATTAGGTTTGGATTAGGTTTGGGCCTTACACTTAAGCCCATTAGGGTCTCTATATATTGTAACTCCCTGACACAGATCAATACACAACGTATTCTTTTACATTTAACTTGGTATCAGAGCTATTTCGTTCTGGGAACCCTCCCTTCCGCTTAGAAATCTTGTTCTTCGCTTTAAAACCTAAGCCCACTGCTTAGGAGTCATCTTTTCTTTGCCGTGCGTCCTTCCGGTAAGATATCAAAGGCTGTAAGTCCTCTCCAGGCATCTTCTGCACGTGTCCACAGTCACCGGAGCACCATCAGCCACCGTCAGCCACTGTTCAGGCTGCCGGAGTACTTTTCCGGCGAGTTTTCAGTCTGGAACGAACGCGAACAGAACCCTCTCCTCCCGGCGACCTGCTCTGTGGAAGTCCGGCCACCATCGGAGTTGTCACGCGCTCTCACGCGCCTCCAGTCTTCTCTGCGCGTGGGCTTCACGCGCCACCTTCTGCCGGCGCGTGAGCACTATTCCGGCGGCTTTTTTCGGCCGGTCTTGGACAGAGAAGCTCGTCTTCTCCTCCTCTTTCTGGATCTGTGGTTGGTTCTTTGTGGGTCTGACTTTTTGTGCGCACCTCTTCTTGATTGGTGATCAGGTTCGTTTCTCTTTATTCGGTTTGTCTCTTTGTGATTTGATATGGCAGCAAACCCTCCAATTCATTCGGAGGTCAAGTCTTCATCTCCTCCTTTGAGAAATTCTCCCAATATCATCTCTACCAATATTGGGTCCATTACCTCTTCAAAATTGAAGGGATCTGTTAATTACAAGAACTGAGCCACCTCTGTTCGAGTTTGGTTCTTTGGACAAGGATATGGGAACCATCTCACAACTAAGTCTACTGATGTCCCTAAGGAGGACAAGTCTGATTGGGAAAAGATTGACAACCAACTTCTGAGTATCCCTGGCAATCCATTGATCCGATTGTCTTGGATATCTTTTATTCATTTCAAACTTGCACTGAAGTGTGGGAGGAAGCAAAAAACCTCTACACTAATGATGTTCAGCAGCTCTATTTCATCATCTCTCAGTTTATGGAATTGAGCAAATCATCCGACATTCAGATGGAGACATATATTGGCAAGAGTCGCTCTTTGATGCAGGCATATTTGGATATGCTGCCTTACCCTACTAATGCTACTGCATATCGGAAACAGGTGAAACGTCTCTTTATGGTTGCCACACTTTCTGGCCTTCCCGAAGAATATGATAATGTTCGTGATACTATCTTGACTAGTGGGGAGCCTAATCTATCCATAACGTATCAGCGTCTTCTGAATTTGAATAAGAAATCTGCTCCTGCATCGTCTTCTGCTGTTGATTCTACTGCTCTAGTTTCCCGTACTGATTTTCGCGGGCATATTGGAGGAGGACGTGGTCGTGGTAGAGGCCCAGGAGGCCGGGGCCCAGGAGGACGTAGCCCAGGAGGTCCAGTCGGACGTGGTCAGCGACCTCGTTGTCATTACTGTCAGCAACTTGGTCATTATGAGGAACGCTGCTACACCAAGTATCCTCACATGCGACCTTCTTTTGCTGCTAATGTAGCTCAATCGGATACTGCTTCAAATGGTTCAGTCTCTCTCTCCTCTGAAGAATATGCAGCATTCCAGGCCCTTCTCAGGAAGTCCTCTCCTCAATCTCAGGCCTCTGCTTCAGAAACTGGTAATCCTGTTGCTTGTGTTTCTCATTCTGCATCACTTGGTCCTTGGATATTTGACTCAGGTGCTACTGATCACCTCTGTGGTAATAAGGAACTCTTCTCTTCCCTTACATATTCTAATAATTTACCCTCTTTTACTCTTGCTGATGGAACTACGGCCCCCGTTCATGGGATTGGACAAATCTGTCCAACCTCCTCATTGACCTTGACATCTGTCTATTACATTCCTCACATCCCTTATAATTTAATATCGGTTAGTAAATTGATCAATTCTCTTAATTGTATTGTCACATTCTCAAATCATTCTGTTTCTGTGCAGGACCCGGGTACGGGAAGATGATTGGAGTGGGCCGTGAGTCACGGGGTATGTTCTACCTTGATGTGCCGAGTCCTTCAGTTGCTTGTTCTCTCATAGAATCTCCACGGCTCATCCACAGTCGTCCCGGGCATCCTAGTCTTGCGAAATTGCAGAAGATGGTTCCTCTTTTATCCGGTCTTCAAACTTTAGATTGTCAGTCATGTCAGCAAGGAAAGCACATACGCTCCTCCTTTGCTAATCAAGTCAATAAACGAGCTGATGCTCCTTTTTCAATTATTCATTCAGATGTTTGGGGTCCTAGTCCTAGTGTGTCTATTTTAGGTTTTCGGTATTTTGTCACCTTTATTGATGATTTCTCCCGTTGTACTTGGATTTATTTAATGAAAAACCGTTCTGAGTTGTTTTCTATTTATCAAAGGTTTTCTGCTGAAATTCATACTCAATTTGGTGCTTTTAATCGTATTTTACGTAGTGATAATGCTAAGGAGTATGTTTCTGTTGACTTTTCTCACTTCTTAGCCACACAGGGTACTTTACACCAAACCACTTGTCCTCACACTCCACAACAAAATGGAGTAGCTGAACGTAAGAATAGACATCTCATTGAGATTGCAGGACTCTTCTTATTCACATGCATGTTCCTCTTCACTTCTGGGCTGATGCAGTCCTTGCTTCTTGCTTTCTCATCAACCGCATGCCTTCATCTGTGCTTAATAATGATATTCCTCATAACTTATTGTTTCCAGATGTTCCTCTCTTTCCTCTATCCCCACATGTTTTTGGTTGTACCTGTTTTGTTCATGATCTCACTCCTGGTAAGGATAAGTTAACATCCAAAGCCTTTAAATGCATTTTTCTTGGTTATTCTCGTCTTCAAAAGGGTTATCGCTGTTACTCTCCTGACCTCAAGCGTTACTTAGTTTCCGCGGATGTCACCTTTTTTGATCAACAACCCTTTAATTCTATCCCATCTTCATTGTCACAGGTTGATCATGTTCTTCCTGTTCCTTTTCTTGACTTGTCTTTGCCAGATGCAGGTGCTTCTACTCCAGATAAGCCATCACCTATTGCTCCAGTACCTAAGGACCGTCCACTTCTCACTTATCAGCGTCGTAAGACAGTACCTCCAGTCGACTCGACCCCTGCTGACTCATTGCCCTCTGCAGTTGATTCTTCCCTTCCGGATCCTTCACCAGAGGCTCTTCCCATTGCTCAAAGAAAAGGTACACGTACTACTCGTAACCCTTATCCTCTTTATACCTTCTTGAGCTATGATCGCCTTTTTGCTCCTCATTTCACCTTTGTTTCTAGTCTTTCTTCTGTTTCTATTCCTAAGACCACAGGTGAAGCATTTTCCCATCCAGGATGGCGCCAAGCGATGCTTGATGAGATGACCGCACTTCATACCAATGGCACTTGGGACCTTGTTTCTGCTCCTCCAGAGAAGTCTATAGTTGGTTGTCGCTGGGTGTTTACTGTGAAAGTTGGACCTGATGGCCATGTTGATCGTCTCAAGGCACGCCTAGTTGCCAAGGGTTTTACTCAAATCTTTGGCCTTGATTATAGCGATACATTCTCTCCAGTCGCTAAGATGGCGTCCGTCCGCCTATTTCTTGCCCTTGCTGCTGTTCGTCACTGGCCACTCCTTCAACTTGACATCAAAAATGCCTTTCTTCATGGTGATTTACAAGAAGAAGTTTACATGGAGCAACCACCTGGTTTTGTTGCTCAGGGGGAGTCTGGGAAGGTATGTCGTCTTCGAAAATCCTTATATGGTCTCAAGCAGTCTCCTCGAGCATGGTTCAGTCGCTTCAGTTCTGTTGTACAGGCGTTTGGCCTAATTCGCAGTAAAGTTGACCATTCTGTATTTTATAGGATTACATCTCCTAACAAGTGCATCTATTTGTTAGTCTATGTTGATGACATCATCCTCACCGGAAGTGATCAAGACGGAATCCATCAGTTAAAACAACATTTATTCAGTGCATTTCAAACAAAGGACCTTGGGAAGCTGCGTTACTTCTTGGGAATTGAGGTGGCGCAATCTAGACAGGGCATTTCTATCTGTCAAAGGAAGTATGCCTTGGATATCCTAGAGGAGACTGGTATGTTGGGGTGTAAACCAGTTGATACACCAATGGATCCTAATGTTAAGTTATTGCCCAGACAGGGGGAGCCGTTATCTGATCCTGGACGTTATCGAAGGCTGATTGGGAAGCTCAATTATCTTACTGTGACTAGGCCAGATATTTCTTTCGTTGTCAGTACGGCCAGTCAGTTCCTTGATTCCCCTTGTGATTCACATTGGGATGCTGCTGTGAGGATCCTCCGATACATCAAAGGAGCACCAGGAAAAGGTTTGTTGTATTCGGATCAGGGAAATACAGAAATTTGTGGTTACTCAGATGCCGATTGGGCAGGATCACCCTCGGACAGACGCTCTACTTCTGGTTATTGTGTCTTCTTCGGAGGAAACTTAATCTCATGGAAAAGCAAGAAACAACCTGTTGTTTCCCGATCTAGTGCAGAAGCTGAGTATCGTGCAATGGCAAATACTACCTGTGAGTTGATCTGGTTAAAGCAGTTGATTCAGGAGCTTCATCTTTGTGAACAGAAACAACCCATGACACTCATCTGTGATAATCAAGCTGCGCTACATATATCCTCTAATCCTGTTTTTCATGAGAGGACCAAACATATAGAGATTGATTGTCACTTCATTCGGGAAAAGATTCAGTCAGGAGAAATCAAGACAGCTTTTGTCAACTCGTCTAATCAACTAGCAGA